>NW_027466909.1:2845000-2865000 GCF_046128005.1 Genypterus blacodes | reverse complement strand
CCTAATTACACAAACACAGCTGATGTGATATGATGAAGCAGGTTTTGTCAGCCTACAGCTTGGCATAGACTGCCCTCTTGTGATTACTTGAAGTAGTTCCCAGTATAAACTCAGCTGCTCTGAATCGTAAGAAACAAGGAACCTTGTCAATACAGAATATAACCTGTGTGTGGTTTGTCTAACAGTGTGGTGACAGGTGTGAGGCATAGTGCCACACAAACCAGTGGCACTCAGGTTACCAGAGGCAAAGGCTGACACGTCTCCAGGGGCTTTGGGGTAACGGTGGTTTACGCCTGTGTGCTGCAGGTGAAGTAGATAATCAGTGTTGTGTGCAAACAGAACAGAACGAGCAACACCAATCACATAAAAGCAACATGGGGGCATTTCAGTATAAGGGATCAGGCGATGCATACAAGCGTTATTAACTCCACAATATATTTCAGTACATCAAACAAAGGCAGCTAAAAAAACAGAACCTCTTTGGCAATGGAATTAAGGAATAGAAATAATCTTTGCTTTTTTCTCTCTCCTTTTCCCTCCCTGCAAAGCAGAATGGTTGAAGGTGTAAGGTTGCCTGCCTTCACTCTCTCTCTCTCTCTCCCTCTCCGTCCTCTCCATTCCTGCTGTCAAGACACTGCCGCTGCTTTGATCTCTCTGTCATTAGTCAGGTATGCAGAGACACAGGCAAACCCACAAACTTGTCCTTCTCTCTCTCTCCCCTTCTCTTGCTCCCTCTCGCCCTCTCCCACGCTCTGGCCGGTGAGCACCAGCTGACCTGCTTGTCTTCTTGGCTTTCTATCAAAGGGAGAAAGGTAGAGCAATTTCTGCTGCCTTCCCTTTGAGCTTGACGTGTACACAAAGTGACAGTGTGAAAGCACTTAACCAGCTTTCCTGCTCTCTTCCTCCGCCCCCGACAAGAGTAAAGAGAGTTGTGAGGCGCTGCGGCTCATCCTTGTTGTTCACTCGTGCCCCCCCCCACCCCCCCTCCTTAAAGTTTACCAAAAGGTTTGATATCGGCATCAGCTTCCCTGTGTGTCCTGTGTTTCCTTTGTTTGGGCAGTCAGTCAATCAAAATGTTGCCTGTGTAGATGTGTTTATTATACACTTAATACACACAGCCTTGTAGTTTCCATTTGGCATAAACCAAGGCCACTTTGAAACACAATAAATGGCTGAACTTTGAAAAGCTGAAGAAAGCCTCACATAATAGAGCTGTGCTTCTATGCCAACAAAAAGGTGGCATGGTGGAGTGCTTGCACTCTAACTGTTGCAGCGGCTAAGGCAGCTCATGTAGAGGCTTGTGTCTATGACCAGCACGAGTCTGACGCACAGAGCAAGAGCACCTTTGAATGAAATGATCTGGAGGCCGTATTAGTGGGCTGTCAATCTGCAAAACCATGGCCAACGCAAACAATCCCACATTCTGAGCACCGCTGCAAGCTGGTGGAGCACCTTTGTACAGGACATGGAAATCCAAGGACAGTGTTATATGACTAATCGTGACCTTTGACCCCACACTTTTATCTGCCAGGAGGATCTTAATAATAAAGTCTTCATTTATCCAACTTGTCTCTATATTAATTTGGCCCACAATGTCACAGTGGTGGAGGAGACAAAGACAGGAATGTGCTTTTAACAAGTTTACAGTTTCCTGAAAGGCGAGAGAGAGAGAGAGAGCAGATGAGCAGTACACCCCTGGCTGGCATGAGGCTAGATTGCTGGTAGAGATCCAAACTGTCTGTCTTCTCCATTTTCCACTATTCCCCCCCTCTTCATCTTATTTTAGCCCAGGTTGCTCAATCAATCCCTCATTTTCTATAATTTGATTAGAATCCTAGATTTGTTTATTTTGTCTTTCTATCCTTCCGCTACTCGGCAAAGAAGCATATCGGGAAAAGACGATTTGGAAATGAATACTAGATAAAGGTTTGAAACATGGTAATGAGGGATGAAGAACTGCTTGAATTAATAGATCTGTCAACAGCTACTAATGTGATGACTCATTTGGAATGTGTCCCTTGGTATTTCCCAGGCACTCATAAATGTTTTTGGCCTCAGGATCCAGTCTGTGTGTGTCACTCAACAAATGCTCGCTCAAACACGAACAGTTACTACCATAAACACACACAAAATCATTGTGGTGGTGCCTGTAAGTCAACATGATGCAAGTCAGTACTTGTGGACAAATGAAAGGGCTGGAATTCACACCGATAAATGCGTGTAATGACCACAAATAACCACGTGGTGGCAGCACCTGCACATGAGCTGAAACGTTACAGCTAGAAGGGAGCCAGAGTAGGGATTCAAAACTTCACTTTGACTTTGGGGTGCTTTTGAGTAAGGCATCTAACCCTTAGGAATTATTAACACCACATTTATAAAGACACACACATAGAAGGCATGGTGGGGAGAGTAACGACAGGAGACAAAAAAAGAGTTAAATACTTACATTTTCGATAACAAACGTCCACTCTTTGTCTTCAAACTCCTCTGCATGGGGGTCCTGTAAGGGAAATGTCAAAAAAAATGAAATTTGTTTGTTTACAATGCAAGCAATTATTACAAATATTTAGCTGTGTGTTTTTATTTTATGGTTTAATAATTCAGGTGTATATAATAATTATATTATACAAGTAAAATATAAAGGTTGCTTCTTTGTCTCTAATCCAGCCGTCTCTTAGCCTGTGTGTGTCTCCCTGTGTGTCTCTCTCGCTGTGAGGTAATGAAAGGAGACAGTTATGGATGCAGGACAGCAGTGGTCCGCTCCGTCACACTGTGCCGGCACCGACGACCTTCACTGTCCAACGGCAGCAAGCAAGTACATGGACGAGACACACTGTGCTGCTACAGGCATACAACATACAAAGCAGCAAACCCCTCTTTACACACATTCTGATGGCTTTTTGACATGTTATAGACTACGAAAACTCCAAAGCAGAGAGACTGATCGATTGTGATACCCGTGTGTTTATGGCGCTATTGTGCAAACACTTTTCAGACCGACTGCTCTTGTGACACACTTTTGGAAATCAATATTTGTACTGTCTGCCACATGGTACATGAGCTCACACACACACGCTCAGGCGCACACTCAATCCTCCATTATTTCACTGCCACATCAGCTGTTTGACATTACGGTCTGCAGTGATTTAGTCTCGCAAATAAGATTTAACTGTGGCTCCCTGCTGATGAAACTGTTATAAAAAGCCATTTCATTCTTTGCTTTATTAAATAATTACTTAACATTTAATCGTTTGTTTCACAGGAGCAACCACGACGCACAAAGTAACAGCTCCCTCTGCTTTGATATGCACACTGTGGCCGTCTGGGTGGATTCTGTCCACACAATGAGCAGCCAGGAAGGTCACTGTCCCAGTTTCTACTTTCCTCGCCACTCATAAAGTTCAGCATGGACTGCGTGCTGCCGTACGTCTCCACGGTTCTGGGCTGCGCCACTGCTGAGCTCAGCTGTTTGGACTGCAGTGCTTCAGGCGACACCAGACTGATAAGACTGTCAAACCACTGCTGGCCTGCACATTAAGATTCAAGGACTAGCAGATGGCCATGTCAAGTCAGCCGTCAATCCCAGAAAGCTATACTTCGCTCCTTATAACACACACACTCTGAGGCAAAGTGGATCTTTGGGAACATGGAACTAACCAGTGTGTTTAAATGCCAGGCCAGTCTGCTGCACTGATACAGATTTGCCTTGCTCAGTCATACATAATTTAACAGCTTAAGTGGCGGAAAGTTGATATCACAAAGACAACAACCTCTTCAGGTTTGCCTTCTGATTTGTGGGTTTATCAAATGGATAAGGGACAGGAAACGGGGGCGGAGTCGAGAAAGAGGAGAAGATCCAGCAGTGGCACAGGAGCAGAAGAATTAGCAACTACATATGAACTCAATGTGTACTTTAAACCAGGACACATAACTGTATGCATGCGTGTGTATTAAGGCAGCTCCAAAGTTCCCTCTAGTGGACAACCTGTGGTATTAAATGAGACTGCGAGTGGGGGAAACGCATCACTGTTTCACTCCGCCTGTGGATACTCCAGGCAGGAGGTCTGCTTAAGACAGGCCGACAGGTAACAGGACACTGGACACCGAGCTCACCTGTCAGCACACAGGCCCAGCATGGGTAAGTAAGGCACAGACATGTTTCTTTACACACACAGTCTCAGGGTGCCTCACACAAGCATTTAGATCCAGCAGGTGTCTGCACTTCAATAAATTTCCTCTTTTTAATGCAAATTAATAAACTTCAACCGGAGAGTTTGTTCACCACGTAGTCAAGCCTTGTGTGTTTGCATTTTCCAGAGTGTGCACACGTACCTTGAACAGAGTGACGGTGATCTCCACGTTCTCTGGTACGGGCCACACCACCACTCCTCTGTAGGGGTTCTTGATGCCAGGCTGCCAGCTGTGGGACTGCAGGACACACCAGGGGGACAACAACAGTGTGTGTGAAGCCAATATCCGATAAGACAACAGCTTTAGTAACACGCAATCTGCATTAGGACTTGTTACTTTAAGGATCAGTGATAGTTGTAAAGTTGTGTTTCTATAACAGTGAGGAAAGCTGATGTATATTAACACCTACATGTCCAAGCTTTGGTTTTCACTTTGTATGAATGCAACTTGTCATATACCAACCTTGGAGGATTTCCGCCGACTCCTTCGTGTCCAAACCACCACCAGCTTGTCTGGTTGCCTGTGAGGAGGATAAGAAATGGAATGTAAGGGCCGGGGATTTGTCCAGATATGTCCTGTCGGACTCTGTCACACACATGCAGAGTCACACATGTTATGAATTAATCACCGATATGTAGCCGAGCCCTGGTTTAGTCTCTTTGGGACTGGAGCAAACACAACAGGAGACACGCACACAACCAAAATCTGACAGAAACACACGCAAACAGGCCAAAAACCTGGACGAAGAGGCGGAGTGTTGTGACAAACGAGACCTACACAGACAAAATGTACTTTGTCTTGTTTGTCTTTGAACAAAATGTGCTGACGAAATGAAAGCAGATCAAATGGACCAGGGAAGTCAAAGTTGAGTTTTGCAAAGTGTGTATTCTTATCATGAACAATGGTATAACCGTGTATTGAATTTTAAGATGAAAGTGGCACATTTGTTAAGGTTGGCAAGGCGTCATGACGAGCTGACAAGAAACTACAAAGCTGCCTGATCCAGTGCTGCCAAAGGTAAACAAGTCAACAAGTGGGTGGAGGATTGAAAACTGAACCTGCCGTACAGTTCTGAGCATCTATGGCAGCGTTACAGGCGTCCTGTTATACAAGACTGGGCCAAAGAGTCGTACAGCAAAGAGCCATTCCAGGGAGAATAACTGTCTGTGTGGTGGAGAGAGAGAGAGACGGCAAATAAAGAGGGACAACAAGGGAAGAGAGAGCCAGGGAAGTGAAGGAATGGGAGAGAAGAGACGAGGAGAATGACAGCCAACAATTTCAGCCTTGAGGAGAAAGTCCCACATAGAGAAGCTATTGTCCCGACACAAGATGTAGGCTATATCAGAGCGCGTGTGTGTGTGTGTGTGTCGGACTGCGGGCGAATTGTCCAAATTTGTCTTATCTCCGTCTCGCTCGCTCACAAAATCACACACACACAAAATCACACACAGACACACAGACACACACTTCTGTACAGCACTGACCTCAGGGCTGCATGTTTCTTCTTTATGGAACATGAATCAATGAGCCGTCAGAGAGGAATGGCACAGCACAGGGAACCAATGTGTTGAAAGAAAGCCACGCTGAGGAAAGATGTGGATGTGTGTGTGTGTGTGTGTGTGTATGCCCTTCATACTTCATTTGATTGTATTTGTGCTCTAATCACAACAAAAGCTCATTATTGAACATCAGTGTCAAAATATCTGATGTTTGTGAGGACAGAATCTCCAGAAGAGAAATCACTTAGGCAGCCCTCGGCTCCAAAAAGAGGGCGAGAGAGAGAGAGAGATAAGAAAGAAGGAGCTGAGGTGTGTGTGCAGATGGTGCACATAATGGTGTAAAGTCGTCTTTTGTCATCTGCAGCTCAGACAAATTACCAGAGGAGAAGAAACTGTAAGAATTGACAGATAAGAGTGAAAGTGGGTCAGTAAGAACAGCAGGGGCCCAGATGAGAACACACACACACACACACACACACACACACACACACACACACACACACACACACACACACACACACACACACACACACACACACACACACACACACACACACACACACACACACACACACACACACACACACACACACACACACACACACACACACACACACACACACACACACACACACACACACACACAGCGTTTCGCTGCATCTCTGATTCAGAGCAGCCTGCACCTGGTGAGTGTGTAGGCGCTCCGTCTTCTCCTGGATCACGGCGGGTGATGGAATGAGTCGGCAGCGGCGGGACTTGAACCGCCGTCCGATGATTTTCCACCAAGCGCCCCGAGTCAGCGCTCATAAAGAACAACAGCTTACTGATAAGAACACGTAATAATTTAGGGCCGTGTGTTACCGGAGTCCAGCTGTTGACGTAATGTGAAAGTCATGGGAAAACAGCAAAAATCCTCACACTGCTTAGTTAAGAGTGTGGGTGGGTGTGTGTGCGTGTGTGTGTATGTGTGTGTGTCTGCCTATCTGCCGGCGTGGCTGAAAGTGCAGGGCGCGTCAGGATGTTACTGCTGCCCTATCTCTCAAGAGGAAGGAACCAATACCCATTTGATATGACAAGCTGGGACCAGTAGCACACACACACATACAGATGGTCAACCAAAGCCCAACACACAGCACAGCAGGGCAGGGGGTTTGTGTATGTGTGTGTGTGGGGGAGGGAGGCACAGTGAGAGATATCAGTGTGTTTGTCCCACAAGCTTTGGGGAGAACCAAGATGGGGCCAAAAAAAGCAAGAAGAAGAAGAAGAAGAAGAGCAAGAAAAGGAGCATGGGAGGAGGAAGAGGAGAACAGAGGGGGGGTTGAACTGCTACTATCAGTCAGACTGCAGCCTTTGGTCTCAACACACATGTAACAGAGCAAACACAACCTAGGTGACAGTCACCCTGCAGGCTATGTCACTCTGAGAAAAGACACTGTGTGTTAATGTGATAGAGAGAGAGTTTGTGGGTGACTGTGTATTCATGGAGTTCTACTGACAGGCCCTTGACCTCCAATTATAGAACAGACAGCCAATGTGTGTGTGAGCGTGGGTGGCAACCAAGAGCTGAGTTAATGTTGAAAGCACTTAAGCCCGACTCAAGTGTCTGGACTAAAAACTAAAGCAACACCTTAATCAGCCTGCTTCATTATTAACAGGTGTGCGTGTGTGTGTGTGTGAGTGTGTGTGTGTGTGAGACACTCTGGCCACACTGCAGACACGGACAACTAGGTCAAGAGTGGCCAATTACAGATCTGCCAGAGAAGAGCGGCCAAGGAAGAGCAAGTTACAAGCAGTACAACAGGACGCTCTGCTGGATGAAAGTAAAAATACAAGGGGTCGGGGGTCAGAAGAGAAGTGTGTGAAGGTTACATCCGGAGAGCATCTTTGAAGGAGAAGAGAAACAACTGACAGAAATGAAGAAGCACCAACACCCAGGAGAAGAAGACAACGTGCTGGTTTGCAGATAGAACCGTCTGCACTGGCCTGACCTACAAGAGGGAAGAGGGACACTTCAATCGGGTGAAGACGTCCTGCAGAAGCCACTTGAAACAAACAACAACAACGACAACAAAATCAGGCTGCTGAGACTGTGATCCTGCACAGAAAGATGGTTCAGGCACCAAGGTGCAGTTGCTTTATTTACTGGCTCGTCTTCAATGTTCTTTCATTCCTCACACACTTCCACCGGACGTCTGCTGGTGTGGCAGAGCCCACTTGTGATGTGACCTGTGTGTGTGGAGGAATGTGTGTCTCCGTGCCGCAGCAAAGGCCGGCTCAAAGCCATCTACTTCCTGTCCTCGATTATCTACATCTTTTCTTCCATTTTCCCCTCACGGAACAGAAACCAGTTTAGCTGATAAGTCAATTCCCAAAGCAACTTTAGCTTCAGTGTGGTGAGACAGGCCCCAAATAAAACACCACAATCCAAACAGCTGTACAGTATAATGAGAGTTATCACAATTACCAAGCTAGTTAATGTCAGTCTGGAAGTAATGAGTGTAAACACAAGTCAATTCAGACACACACACACAATAAACTGAGCACTCATATCAGAGGATTATGAATCAGACAACCACATGATGTTCTACAGAGCCTGAGGTGATGTCATCAGCTCCGTCTCTATTACAGCAGCAGTGTTAATAGTGATGGAGACCCTAACCTTTCCGTAAAACCCTGAAAAAGGAACTACCTTCCTTTCGAAAGCATAAATTTGCTCTCCACAAAGGAGATAAAACCGATCTCACGACGGCTCTACGAGGGAAACTAACTTTCCTTCCATTGAGCACGGCGGCGTGTGTGTGCAGATCCTGCAGCATCTCTGCAGGCTGATGAATGATGAGCCGTCTCCTGGGCTCTGACTGTTTCTCTCTGCAGCACAGTCAAACCAGTGTAGCTTCCATCATATTTAACACCCCATTGACTGCTTCACAACCTGGAGTGTTTCATGTCTGTGTGTGTGTGAGTGAGTGTGTGTGTGTATGCATGGCTGTGTGTCCGTAATTGTTGCAGAGACATAACAGGAAAAAGGGACAGAGAGAGAAGTCAGGGAAGGCAGGATGAAGAGATGGAGAAACAAAGAGGGAGAAGGAGAGAGGGAGAGGAGCAGAGGGAGGGAGATGCAGCCAGAGGGAAGAAGACGGAGGCAAAAAAGATGAAGAGCCAGAGAGGAGCACTAATGACAGCAGGGCACTCTGTTACCATTCTCCAATTAGGTTTTTGCACAATGGGAAGAAATGAAATCCATGAGGAGAAATGCAAGCAAAACATTAAAAGCAGAGTTGTAGACAATGCTAAATAGAAGCACCCAAGTTTGAAATATAAAGAAAAAACACGCCTTTACCAAATCTTAACCCACCCAGAACCACAAAGAGAACTATGGAGCAGCATTCTCACAGCAGACACTGTCATCACAGTGGTGTGAGACACAATAACATGATTATTGCTCATCTAGCTTCCACATAACACCAAGGACCTTTACCGTCTCTTTATGAGGGGTGTAAGGGTGTTTGCCATGTGTCATAACACTGTAATGTCTCTCACTCTCAGACCGGCCCTTCAACTCCTTGCTCAAAGACGGGAATTTCCCAAACCGAGAGGTGGGAACACTTTGTCAGAGTTGCTCTCCAAAATGCATTCTGACATGGTTCCAAAATACAAACACGGGAAAGAGGCTCTTACATTCTGAAGGCCAAAGTGAGGATACTCAGTTTGAGAGCTGGAATATTACACCGAGACCTTAGAGAAGAAGATGTGAAGTGAGAGCAGGACGGCGCTGCAGGAAGTCGGGGGCTATTTGTCCATCAACAGCTCAACCAGAGCAATGTGAGATGATGCAGCATTATCTACAGTAGGCATCTCCCTGTGCGTGTGTGTACATGCTCAGAGTGCCTCTTACTCTCTGATCTATGTGCGTGTGTGTGTGTGTGTGTGTGTGTGTGTGTGTGTGTGTGTGTGTGTGTGTGTGTGTGTGTGTGTGTGTGTGTGTGTGTGTGTGTGTGTGTGTGTGTGTGTGTGTGTGTGTGTGTGTGTGTGTGTGTGTGTGTGTGTGTGTGTGTGTGTGTGTGTGTTTCAGCACAGTCACTGACTCATCTGTGAGGTTCTTAAGTAATCCTAAACTTTCCCTGTCCTCTTATGGAGCCCTGATGGAACCACAGTCCTGATCACCCGTGTTTCGCCTGTAGCAGGATGGAGTTACAGCATAATCAATAACATGTCTGTGCTGCTTCCAACGCACATCACAGTGTCGATCAAGGGCAATGACAATCCTGGCTTTTAATGTTCTCAACTCCCATTTTCAAGACAAATTGACTAGAAACACCTCCTTAGTGAGAAGCAGCAGCCTCGGGGGGACGTTAAGAGGGTGACACTCTGCTCACTCTGTGTCCGTGTCTGCAGCCTTTAGAGGACGGTTTATACTTTACACATCAGGCTGCATTTTGCTGCTAATATCTGTCAATGTATCTGCAAACTCTGTATCCACATCTGCACAGCAACCAATATGTTCTTATGCATGTTCTTGGCCATTCTACACATAATCACTCCTCACTATCGTCTACACAGAGTTATGAAAGTTTACGTCAAACAATATATCAGGATTATCAACACTGAGCCTCAACTCTACTGTGTAACATGAGGGTTTACACAAACAGAGCTTTGAGTTACGACATCACGTGACCATTTTCTAACGGTGATCCACGCCGTCGATTTATCTTCGCGGTGAGATTTAATTAAAACGTCCCGTCTGGAGTACAATTCCCTCTGTGACTGCGTGAGAGCCAAATTACCTGAGACCATCGCAGAGGGATGAATCACTGCAAACACAGTCTTGGTTGGATAAAAAGCACTCACACCCCATCCGCATGATTTGAGGAGTGAACATACCAATCGCACCTCAGGCATTGGAACTGCATGTGAAGAACCACGCACACGTGAAAGAGAAGGGCCCTGTCACTCCCCTCCAACTGCCTGTGTGACACGTTCTTTCAAAATAAATGACGCACGCAATCCGTGTACGCCTGTGTGAGTGCCAGCTTAACTGTCAAACGCGTTAGAAATTACATTTCATTTCAAAACAGGCTGTCGGCTTTCAAAACTCACTTTCTTTTCTTTACACGTTTCAGGATCCGTTTGAGCTCCGAGGTCTGTTTCCACTCTGCATGGATGGAAAATCTCCACTGCAACAATAACACACCGCACCAATGAAGTCCAAGTCCAACTGTGTGTGTGTGAATGCCATCTCACACACACTGCGCACCAGGCGTGTACACACACTTGGTCCGAGACGGGCACAGGCCTTTAAGCGTCGCTATCACAGCCTCAGACAGGAAATTAACGCAGACCTTTCTCTCGTGCAAGTGTGTGTGTTAATCGACACACTGGATCCTCCCCAATCAATATACAGTAAAGATGCTTTTTAAGTTGCGTGGCTTTATCACACACTAGCTGCTGGACCTAACCGCCTCACTGCAGACATTATTACATCTATGATCAACAGATTTCTAGCTTTCCGATTCACAAACAGAAGTGGAAGCGTTTACATCCACACAGCATCACTCTCATCCGGAGCAGATGACTCAAGTAATAACACGGTATGTATGTGAACCGACTCACATAAGAGGCCAGCTCAGATTGCCAAACAGAGCCTCACTGACTCGGTGCCGAGCCCACCCACCCTTTGCTCTGGAAGAGAGACGTACATTTTTCTCATTCCATTCTCCGACACGTTAACATCTGTCCCAGGTTGGAGCTCTGTGGGGTGTTATTCACACCCCAGGCAGGCGGCTTGAGAATACATGTCTCTGGGCTACATGCTTGCTCCACAAGTCGCCGTTTATCACTCGACACAGGACAAATAGTTGCAGGCTAAGGCAGAGAGAGCTTTACAACAAACTGACGCTCTACGAACATAAAAGAACTGTAATACCGAGATAATTGATATAGAACATGAGGTACGGATAGCTCAGCTTTCACTGTCAATGTTCCTACTATCATCAGAAGAAGTAGAATAACTGTGTCAACTCAATCCTTTGGCATTTTGTAAATCAAAGCTATTGTTTTAGTGTCAGGAGAAGATTTAGACAGCTGACAGTTGAGTAGATTCTGGTAGCAATGAGTTACTATACGATACATTCATTCCTAAAAGACAGAGATTAATGAGCGTTCAGCCTTCAGCCCAGCTTCCACACATTTCAGAGCTTCCAGATCAGATAGAGAAGAACAGAACTCCCGGCTCTAGACTGTATTCAGTGATTTGTGCTCAAAGGCAAAAAGGTGAGAGTAGTTGAAATCCTCACTCAGCTAAGCAAACTCCACAAATCCAGCATTGCTACTCAAGGGAAGAAGGAAGAAAAAAATAACATAGCAATTTCACAAGGAAGCCGGGCCCCTCCCAGCAGCAGACATGCCCGCACACCGAGGAGCCTGTGTGTGTACGTGTGTGTACTATGACCACCAGGAACGAGCTCGGCATTCCAACACACACACACACACACACACACACACACACACACACACACACACACACACACACATTTATAGAAAGAGAGGAACAGTTTTCGTGGCTGTATCTGCTTCATATCCCCTGAAATAAACTCACCATTTCTTTGTGCATTCCACCATCAGCTCCTGATAAGAAGCCACGAACTGGAATTTGGACGCATGCTTCCCAACACGCTGTAGTCTTTTCCAAACCGAAGCCATGTTTCTTTGGAATGGTTCGCTTTTCTGTGTACCTGTCCCGTCCTTGGGCTTCCTTCTTTTGGGACTTCCTTCACCCGGAATTCACGGAGAGGCTTCAGATGTTTACGTCTATCTGTGCGTGTTCAATCGATGTAGACACATTGTTATGTTGGAAGCACATAGGAACATCCAGGCTCAGCTGCTGGGCTTCATACGCGGGCAGACAAATCCAAATCTCCGCAGTAGTGCGACGTGAACGCTGACATGATGGTGAAAGAAGTCACTCCATGGGTTTAAAGCGCAGGTTCAGTAATCCGCAGTGTGTAGCTGTCATGTTCCGATGTTCGGATGGCGCTGCAAAAGAAAGAAAGAGACTCTCAGCGTCACTCAGACTGTACCCGGCATTCCGCTGTATCCTCCCTGAGCGCTACACCCCAACTACAGTAACTCCGCTACACGTTATGCAGCCTGAGGCGAGCGCACTTTGTCCATTTCTGTCAGATAAACCACATCCTGCGTTATGTTTCAGGGTTAATGTGTAAGAATGTGCTCCGGCTGAGAGCGCAGCGTGCCGGGGGGCTATTTACTGGAGAGGAGAGTGTGTTAGCTAACTTGGGGTGTTTGATGATAAAACGTGATTTCATTCGTGGTGTAGCGATGACAAAAGCCATGACACTTCAATGAACGAGTCTTTTCATCCATATTATCTGCAGAAGCCGTACACAGAGACACCACCAGACTGGGACACAAATAAAAACAATTTGTAAACATGAAACATTCCATGGAATGTATCTTAAATCCAGCGAATAGCCTCAGCCTGTACTCCGCTAACCTGGGCGATTTAGCTGCTAGGCTAGCCGCTTCACAAGCCAAACAAAACGGACTATATCTGCATGACACTCACCTTAGTGTAACACAAAATGCATCGTCCTTACGGGCGGTGTTAGAAGGCGGCGGACTGCCCAACTGCCAGTAACAAACTAGCAGCTCTGCAAACGTAGCGCCTCATAAGCTAATGACTGCCTCCTCTGCAGCGGTACAAACACCGTACAGTTAGCCGGTCGCTAGCATCAACTAGCCATCATAAGAGCGGAAGCCGCTGCTCCCCAGTCCGTACGATTATCCACGGGTCAACTCCAGCTCAGGAACTCGCTGTTCACCCGGAGAGGACGTTTGTTTGAGCTTGTTTAAAAAAAACTCATAACTAACAAAGGCGTGGAATTCCAACAGCCAACTCGTCCTGATAGTTGGTGGTCATGCAGATTCACCGCTCCGCTTGCGTCACTTTACCCGCAATGCAAACACACTGGGATTTTAAAAATAACCGCGTTTACGTTTGAGTTTTGGGATATTACTGGATAAGGGCGTGAAAATAAAATATTAACGTGTATTATACAAAGGTGGGTGTGTTACAAGCTCGGTAGCACGGTTTCCTTCGATCTAAAATAAACGTTATATTCAATTTTACGCAACGATGTGTTGTTTTATTTTTGAAGGCACGTCGTGGCACTTCCGATTTTGTCTCTTGTTTTTCAGACTAACTTGACAGCAGCTTCGCTCACCATCGTCTCTGTGTGAGTGGAGGCTGGAGACACGCCCCCGCGGAGCCGCCATTGGTTGGATCCGTGTGCCATTCACGGCTTGTTTACTGCTTCATCTTGAGGCGGGTCTGGGTTTTTCCGATCACATTGGCTACATCCAATCTCAATCACAGACATTTAATCCGTCACCGAGTCTGTACACTCTGTTTATCTCGTCGGTACATTTGCAGGCTCCACGCAGACATTTTAACGGGGGAATACACCCGTTTGTCATAGTTAATGTCAGCCTATATTGTTTTATTTGGTCAGCAAATAGAGAAATATCATTGTTTAAAGACTTATTTCAGAGCAAACAATTCAGTTATAGTAATTGAAATATGACATGGTCTAGCAGTACACTAGAATGGATGTGCAGTCTAATGATTTAAGTATTGGATAAAGCGAGACATTAGGTCACAGCCGCCACTACAGTATCAAATGTATTCCCCAGGTTTGGCCTAATGAGGAACACTACCATGACATCCATTTCCTGTGTGAGTTAACCTACTGCTGAGTGCCAAAGGGTCTTCTTCCTCCCACCATCTATCAAAAATCAATACACACACACACACACACAAACACACACACACAGTGAAGTGATCTTCACACCCCTGGCTACAACCACAGGGTTGGACTGTAATGAGCCTGTAAATGCAGGAGGAAAGAGAGCAGCGCTGGAGGGAAACACATCTCAAGGCTGATTTATTTAAACTCAGGAAAAGATTAAACGTACTTACACGATAACTGAGACCTCATTCTCTTACATGTCACACCAGGTTGTGAGCTATGAGAGCTGAGAAGGGGAATTTTATATATTATTCTCTTCTCCATGTTTGGAAGTGAAAGCAGGGTCGTGTGTGGGCCTGTAAAGTCCTTTTGAAACATTCTGATTCTGATATTGAGCTTTACAAACAAACTTAACTTCACATTTGTTAACCTTTTAGGATTCAGAGTTTGAGCTGATCTGGCAGCAGGGGGTCTTGCAGATCCTGCTGCCCCATGTTGCCAGTTTATATACCATCTAACAGATTACTGGGAGCCTCACCCCCGCACATCAAGGAATGCTTTGATGTGCCAAATGACCCGGCGCTAAATGATGCTTTTTGTGTCTGCCCACATGTCTGCGAGGGCCCCAGTTCATACGTAACACAGGAGGAGGACAAGGGCTTGGTGGTGTGTGTGTGTGTGTGTGTGTGTGTGTGTGAAAGAAAGAAAGAAAGAGAAGGCCTGTTTAATAAAAATGAAGTGCGAGAGCAGCAAGGGTCAAGTGGAGTCCCCCAGTCTGTGGCCTCTCCAACTGCCCCCTGAACCTCTAACACCACCTTCCTTTCTCACCTCTGCCTGTTTCTTAAAAACAAAGCAATGGCCGCTCACATCCCTAGATGCTAAATTATGATTTTATACTTTCATGGGGGCAACACACAAATACACACAATCTCACAACAAAAGACTTCTTATCTCTTAATCTCTTTAACAAGTTTAATGCTTCACCAGGGATGATTTGTATCTAATGATGTAGCTGCCTCAGACTGAATTACAAAGTGGTTCGTCACCAGAGAAACGCACTGTTTGCCTCAAATAAATCTGCTGTTCTTACCGACGCTTCTCCGCCCACAGGAAACGATGAATCCAAACTAAAGAGAGACAACCAGTCTGTTATCGCCCTGGAAGTGAACTCAGTCTCAGAGCAACAACACGGTAAGAGCCAAACATGAACTAGATCTCGCTGTGTATAAGTATGTCATCATCATTGTTGTACTTCTTAGTTGGATGACATCACTATTGTCTATCTAAGTAGATTTAGAGTCTGACAGTGTTGTAAGCAGCATTGAAAGCCAAACTGTTATTGACTGTAGTTCGGATTCTGTAATTCTGTGTTTTCTTATTAAAATCTTAATTTCCCAAATGCAATAAAACACACTGCAGCCTTGCCTTTGCAGAGTTTACTGCACGGACAGGATGTTCAGTAAGCAGTAGAGTGGTTCTTAATAAGGGATTTATATTGTTATTATATATCACACAGGCAGTGGTAATGTGTCACACCCCCCTGCAAAGACAGAGTGTTGGTTTCACACCTCTCCCTATATCACTCACCCAACCACCCTCTCTTTCTCTCTCTCTCTCTCTCTCTCTCTCTTCCAATCCCCCAAACAAAAACATATGCAGGATTTGAAGATCTAACCCAGCCCTTGAAGTGCAGAGACTCTGGCGTTTGGCGTGAGACCACTTGAAACGACGTGTTAACAAAGCAGAGCCCTTCAGATATGAGCTAAGTGAGTCTGAACCACTTCAATGCCACACAGATAGCCGACAGAATCGCTGCCAATAGCAGTGTGGGACGAACAGAAAAAACAGCTGGATCCTTTTACTTTCACTGCATCGGGGATGTGTTGAGATAAAATCACCCATTACTTTAAAAGACCTTTTTTTTTTTTAGAAGTGCAGCTATTTAATTAAGAAGCCTTTAACCTGGACCAAGGATCAAGCAGAGCCAAACCCAAAGGTGACTCAGTGGAGCTCCTGATGAAGTGGGAACGCTCCAAAAAGCTCATCTCTCCCATCTGTGAGTCAAACTGAGAAAACAAACATGAATACAGCAGATTGGGTCTAGCTGGGTGGAGGGGGAGGGGGGGCTTTGGGTCGATGGCTATCATATTTTCCTCCTTGGTCGTCCCCCCTGTGGAAACTCAAGAAGCCTTGCCATGCTTGCCCTGCCCGATAAGCATCTCCTGCTTTGAACTGTACCACCCTGACTCATGGCAGAGTGTCAGAGGAGCTGCATGGCTATATTGCGGGGTCGGGTGATAGACAGCTTCCGATGGTATCTTTTGCCCGCTGCTCGGTTACAGGAAACCTTGGTGTTTCCGGATAGATGAATGGATTTAGAGATGGATGAGGGGTGTGGTAATTTCCTCTTGGATGGCTGCCATCTCAGCCACAACCAGGCTGAGTAAGGATTTGATTTTGTGATTATGTTTCAGGTAGGACCATGAAAATGTATTAACAATGACTGTGTTCTCCTTCTCCCCTCTCCTATCGGCTCCATGGCCACAGCTGCACTGCTCGAACACAGGGGGTGAATTTGTCCACTTTGATTGGAAAAGAAAATTAGAAATTGTCCTTGTTTTGCCTTTTCTTTTCTAATTCTCTTATTTCTAAGGCCAAACGTATTATAATCTGGGTTATTATGGTATTACATTGACACCTCCTCCATTCTCACATTCTTTTTTATCTAATAACACTTTTTTAAACAATGAATCTTCAATCTGAGGGGATTATCAGTGGCTCACAACAATCTTTGTGGCCACGTTACGCAACTGTGGTCAGGGCAGCTCAATGTGACAGGAACCCTCTGAAATCTTGAATTAACTCGGCCCTCCTCTCTCTGCCGGGGAATGAGTTTTCAGGCAAAGCAAATGGCCCTTTCACACTCATTTGGATGGATATCAGGTCCTGACCTGTGTGAAATTAAACCCACAATCAGCTAGTGAGAGCCTGGAGTGTGCTCAGAATGTAATGATTCCTGTTTTCACTTTCATCAGGAGACAAACATGGCACTGATTACTTCTCATCCACTTGCTGCTGAGCAAACAGAGATAAAATGGACATTATTGCCTGAAAATGATGATAGAATAGATGCTTACTGATGCTGCTACGGATATAAATCACAACATCCGCTGAATAACCTGCAGCTCGGAGTGTAATGTGTCATTGGTTGCGTGAAACTACAACAGAGAGGTGCTGGAAAAGAGCATGCATGTCTGATTAACACCCCAATAAAAAAGGAGAGAGAGAGAGAGAGACAGGGAACAACATGCAGACTAGTCACTAGATCAGCACACTGCTGTGAGATCATTAGCAAACAAGTGTCAGCCGGGATGAGCTCACTGACATGAATAGTGACAGTCCAGCAGCCGTTTCACTCCTGGCCGTTCTCCCACTGGGGAAGCTCTCCTCCTTCCATTCACACAACCTGAACAAAGGCTCATTTAGCTCCTGGATGGCTGTCTTGGGGCTTTTTGGAAACCCAGCAGGCGATAAAAGAGGGTGGGCAGAAAGAGACCAGAGAGGAACTGCTGTGAGCTCGGGCTGTCTACCCGCCTAGATAAACCACTCCTGTCTGTCTGTCTGCCTTTTAAATTAGTTGTTAATTAGCAGCAGGATGGCTGCTTCACTGCAGGAAGTCATGCTAATCAACACCACAGGGCTGGTTTCATACGGGAGCGCTGCTGAATTCTATAGATCATTGGATGGCCTTTGGTCTTCCACAGAACGTATTGGTTTACTGCTTGTCAGTCGATGTCATTCATTCATCATGAACCTAAAGACCTAAAGAGAACACTGATTGAATATTTAATACAAATACAGAAACAGAAAATGAATGAATTGTGTTTGTTACCTACTTCAGAAGGTGGTTTATCTGCAAAACGTTAAAGTAATGCTGTGGTATAAAATCCTATAAGTGCATGACAACATATGACAGCAGGTCAGAAGCCAGGGTGTGTATTCATGTGTGTGTCTGTCTTTGTGTGCTTTTATTCACCTTTCATCTTCGTCGTTCCTATAACATGTGCGGTTTGTTTATCGTTTGCGTCCATTTCCTAAACGAGCCTCTTCCTGTGATTGGCTCGGCGTTAAAAGCTCACGACTGCATTTCAGGGGAAAGCGTTGTCACTTTGACAAATATCCTGCGTTAACTTCAGTTATTAGGCTCTAATCTGAAAATGCATCCAGATGTGAAGAGCCACATTGGTTGGCGCTGTAAAGCTTTCACTGCTCGTAAAAAAGCTTTCCCTCTCTTTATACGACTGAGTGAGAGACTTGACTGAGAGCAAATTCTTATTTGGCATTGGCAAGAAGTAATGGCTGCAGGAGGAGTGTGTATCAGATTACATTCACACACACACGTACATGATTGTGTTAGTTGTGTCAGTTGTGCGAGGAAAGAAGGAAGGAAGTGTCAGCCACCTCATTTCCACTGACCAGATTTATGTGGCCAGTCTGCTTTGTTTTCCAATCACAAGGCCGCTTCTCCTACTTTCCTCCTATACATAGTTTATAAACCTTTACACACGTCGGCTGTATTCTTGCATTTATCATGAGACTTTGCAGCAGCTAATGTAGAAGTCAAGCTTTGCCCATAAGGAGGTGAAACAGAGTGAATCCCAGTGTGACTGAACTCCTCTGGGAGAGAGGGACCAGCGACAACAAAAGGTGACAGAGAGAAACACAGGATTCATGTCAGTGTTGTGTTGTTCTGAGTGTTGCTTGGATGGAGTGAAACAGGTGGCTTGGAGTTCTTCTCACCACAGATCCAGAAACCTTCAATTATCCCCAGCTGAGATAAAGAGAAGAGCAGCTCCTTCCTTCCTGTCACATTTACACATATCATAGACTTACAGGTGAGGAATAAAACAAGCACTGGGCTGATCAAGGAGAAAACACTCAGACTAAGCAGCACAATGCAAAGCGCCAGAGGGCTGCAGGTGCAGGAGGCCGGGGCATTGTGTTTTTGGTGCAGCTGTAAAGCATCACGCAGAGCTCCATAGAAGAAAGAGACGAGTGATTTATCTCCTTCAGTCACACTGGGGGGAGATGGAAAACAAGTGAGATGTGAACACTGAGGGCTATAGTCTGTGTGCTTGTGTTGTGAGTGAGGAAGAGCGTCAAGGTTCCGTTTCAGACTCATTCACACAAAGCTTTCTCCCTGTAAAGTTGCCAAATTCAACACAAAGCACAGCCGCTGCCATAAAGAAGTATGGAGCAGGTAGCAGAACATCGGGCTGCTTTTTATATTTGAAATATGTGAAACCAACCATCAGTCGGCCCAGCGGTGCTGCTGGGGAGCATCCAGTGTTCCCCTGACAACGATAGCGGCGAGGCGGCACCATCCCCTGACACCCCGGAGACCAGTTACCCCCGAGAGTGTTGAACATGGAGACGAGCCACCTAGATGAGCTTATTAGATGTTACATGGTGTTCATGGTTACGGGATATTATAATGATCACGTGAGAATAGATATTAAATTGTTAAAGGTCAATAAAGTTT